>NC_091755.1:24941504-24959004 GCF_043380555.1 Nothobranchius furzeri
GGAGAGGGTAAGTGAAGCTTTGTGAGAATTAACATTTTTTATTTGTGTTTTTAGTTATTTTCAAAGATTATCATTTCTTCAGTTACCAGAAGCAATCAGTGAAAGCAGAGACAATTACAAGCTGCAGGCTTGTTTAGTTAAGTGAAAAGAGATTATGGGAAGAAAATCGAGTAAAGCAGATGAGTTGGGATGACATGAACAGTCTGAGCCAGCATTACACGGGGCGTAGGGCTTAAACCAGTGTCTTTACAGTGGTATGTGTTGGATGCAGCCTGAGATGTTGATGGCATTCCTGTTTTGTTCTGCCTTGTTTAGTTTGTGGGTGCATGTAGTTTTATGATGTGCCGATATTCTCCTGAGTGAAAGTGGAGCCAACATGTGCTCCAAACAGACGTCTTTAATTCTCATGACGATGAGTCCCACTCTGTTTAACTGCTCTGCATTTTCAAAGCCTTCATTTAAGTGCTTGCAGAATTCTTTACATTTCATCAAAACAACAACAGTTCAAGGTTTCAGATGGGTTAAACTAAACACTTGCTTGGAGTCTGACAGAATATGTGTCATTGTGGGTCAGTTTGGACCCAGTACATCTTCATTTGGGTCAATGACTCATGATTCCATAAACAGACTTCTAAAGTCTGTGTCAAACAGCTCTTTTTCTGCCAGCAGATGAGAACACTGATTTTTTAGCAATGACAGTGACTTTGAAAGTGAGTCACCACCTTACGTTTGCCCCTGATTGGCTGGCTTTGTCGTTTCTGTTGGTCACAGCTTCCTGTCTTGGAGGAATGGAGAGGGTTGGTGAACCAATTGCAAAGCAGCAGTGAGGATGCAACTGTGATCCAGGAAAAAACAGCCCATTGTTCCTGGGACGTTGGAGAAGTGTGACCCACCTCCTGCCGGCTCTCGCCTCTGCTTGGAACCAGAGGCAAATCTGAAGAACTGGACTCCCCATTGATACGTAAGGTACTCATGTGAGGCTGCTGATCTCTCTCATTTCATGCTAAATTGTTTCTGACCTCAAGAATTTTTTGTTTTTAGTTGGTGATGGCATTCTTCAAGGAAAATTACATTTCCTGGAATTCTTTCAGCTGCTTTAGATACACTTTTGAGTCACTGTGATGTATAGCGGTATATCAAAGCTTCTTTTTCATTTGCTGCAATGTGGAGATGACCACATTTATTTGTTTATTGTAGAATGTCCAGACTTGGTGGGACAGACAAACAGTCTGATCACGTCCTTCAGCTCAGAAACAGAGAGCCCTGTGTTAGCACCTCATCTATTGATTTTGTGATGAGTCATAGGGTGTGTGTGTGTTTCTGTGGGAGAGGGTATACATCTCTATGTAACCAAACACACACACACACACACACACACACACACACACACACACACACACACACACACACACACACACACACACACACACACACACACACACACACACACACACACACACACACACACACACACACACACACACACACACACACACACACACACACACACACAGTGCCATCAAAACTTAGAAGAAGGTAAAAGGAGCAGATAAAAAGTTTAAAAAAAAGAAAAAAGAATCCCCAAATTTTGCTGTCAGGCTTTTTTCTCATCTTAAAGAGAATAAATAAAATACTTTTTTATGTTTTGTTAAAAAAAACATGTTTAATAAGATTAATTCATTCAAACTAGGAAGGAGTGAAGAACATTTCTAGATTTTTGTTGTTGTAGTTTCACAAACATTCCAGTAGATTGCAGCAGCATGTAGGCAGAGTGACTGAGAGCAATAAGTTATTTTTGTGTCTAAACAACTCAAATTTTATAAATGTTTTCACAAAGCATATTTTATTTGATTCTTCACATTTCAGGCTATAAACCTTTGTAATTTTATCTAAAATATAAATTAAGTGTTGTTATTTTTACTGTGCTAAATAAGCTTTAGGGACACACAAGTATTATAGATTTAATTGGAATGAATTAGTTAGATTGTTGTGATTGAAACTGTTATGATGTCTCTAGAAAACTAAGGAAGAACACAGAGGAAGTAGATGGTTAAGAAGGAAGTTTATTGTCATTCAGAAAAAAGATGATGAATGGTAGCTATTGGTGATGTTGGACTGAGTGATGAGCAAACAGACCGAGAGGCTGGAGAATAAATGATGGATGGTAAAAGCAAAAGAACAGGGAGAAACTTTAACATGACTTATGACTTAAAGACTGAGTTAGAAAGTTTGTTTTTCCGCTGACTTGACTTCCAAGTGGTAGAAAGTAACAAGATCAGTGACGATCTACTTCAGTGTTGAGATGATTATGTGAGTCTGTGTCGTGTGACCATGGCACACATGCAGGCCCACAAGGGTGTTTTCAAGGATTCCATAAAAATTGTTATTGTTTCCATCATTAAAATTAAATTTCAGCTTTATGAAGATCACACTGAAAATTTACAGAGATGAGAATGAAATGAAACTTTCTGTTTGCACGAAGAAGGTTTTGCTTGTTGAACAGAGAAAAAAGTGTTGGCCTTTTTCGCAGCAGACACATGAGTGTAGGGAAAGTTGGGGTGTTTGTTCATTAACAGTTTTACCAGGCAGTTAGAACGTACTGCGGCAGAAGTGGAATGCAGCCACTTATGGTGCATTCACCATTTGTAGTTTAATGATTTGGGGTTGCTTAGCCATTTTTGGGTCTTCTAAACTTGCTGTCTGCAACAAATTCCAAACTTTACCATACATCTCCAAAAGAAACCAATGGAAGATTGTATTTATGAGAAATTGACTTTAAAATATCTTCTGTTTTTTTAGAAGTCTGATGAAAGGGATGTTTTGTACAGACTGAGCTAAAATCTTATGGAAGGACATAAAGAGAGCAGCTGATGTAAGAAAATTTGCAAACAGCCTTGAGCTGAAGTGTTATTTATTTATTTATTTATTTGTTTGTTTATTTTTATATAAAGAAATGAATTAATTGTTCTCCAGCCTCATGACTGCAGTTATTCATGCAGAGGGGAAACACACTGAAGGTTACATAACAGTCAAATAAAAGTAAAGCAGCAAAAACATGATTTCTTCACATTTATTTTAAAACATGGTTGGAAAATATTCTATAATTTTCACTCAGTCTGAACAGGACCTGACAGAAATGTCTCCTTTCTGATTTTTCTCTTGTTTATTGAACCTCTGTGCTGCATGTCAGGCTGCTGTTGTACCCGTGTGACCCCAGCATGTCCCCAGGGACGGCCACATTTCCATACAGATAGACAGAGAACCAGGCTGCACCTGCGCCACTAACAAACCTTGTTGGACCTTAGTTAGACATAAATAAATTCTGATGCTTTTTGGTTTCTAAATCTCCCAGGAGAAAACAAGAGAGGAGACATGAGGAGGAATTTTAAAAGAGAATGATGTTGATGTCTCTTGTTCCTTCTGTGTAATCATTGATTGTGTCTTCAGTATCAGTTAACTAGGATAAAAGTCCAACACTTCACAGTTTCTTCATTTTCTGAGTTGCTTTGTCTGCTAATATAAGAAGATAGAAGGCTGGAGTCTTTAAAAGCTGATTTGGGGTTTGTTTTATGCATATTCCCAGTGCAAAATGATCCTTTTCTTGGACTTATGGAGAACTCCAAATTTTCAAAATCCATCAATCCATTTTCATCCATTTATCCGGTGTCAGGTCGTAGGGACAGTGACCTAAGCAGAGAGGCCCAGACTTCCCTCTCCCCAGCCACTTGGACCTGCTCCTCCGGGGCAATACTAAGGGGCGTTCCCTGGCCAGCTGAGAAACATAGTCCCTCCAGCATGTCCTGGATCTTCCTTTAGGTCCCTGTCTGGTTGGACGTGCCTAGAAAACCTCACTAGGGAGGCGTCCAGGAGGCATCCATATGCTCAAGCCACTTTAACTGTCTTCTCTCAATGTTGAGGAGCAGTGGATCTACTCCAAATCAAATCAAATCAAATCAAATCAACTTTATTTATATAGCACTTTTCATACAAAAAATGCAACTCAAAGTGCTTTACAGATTAAAATGGCCCCATAGATCCCACATTCCCATCCCAGCCCCCCTCCCCAAGTATAAAACAATTAAAAATTACAGTTCCCCTCCCGCACCCAACTTCCAAAGTGGACATACAATCACCCGCACACTCGTCCATGCACACACACACGCACACACACACACTCGTGAACACCAGAGGAAACAATAGGCTGAGTTCAGATGGGTCAGGTAATGAACGACACATCATCAGCGGAGCCATCTGCCCTGGCAGCAACAGATCCACGGCAGCAGCCAAGACACCAGCCCATGCCCCTCACCCTATCTGGGAGAGCCTAGCCACCCTGCGGAGAAAACTCATTTCAGCCGCTTGCATCTGCGATCTCATTCTTCAGTCACTACCCAAAGCTTGTGACCATCGCCTTCCAGCTCAGCTTTCTCTTCACCATGACAGATCAGTACAACGCCCGCATCACTGCAGATGCAGCACCAATCCGCCCATTGATCTCATGCTCCATCTTTCCCTCATTCATGAACAAGACCTCGAGATACTTAAACTCCTCCACTTGAGGCAGGACCTCATCCCTGACCTGGAGAAGGTATTTTTCCCTTTTCCGATTCAGGAACATGGTCTTGGATTTAGAGGAGCTGATTCTCATCTCGGCTGCTTCACATCTGCTCATTGACTCATAAATGAAACAAAACATGTCTACTTGATACATTTTAAGTAATTTATTTTGGTAGAATGGCACAAAAAACAACTAACATTCATTGTTCTTTCAATCCTTTTCAAGGGTTTCATCTCGAGGGCGAAAATGAAGAAAAACTGACAAATCAAATTAAATGAGAATGATCCTGCAGAGTAAATGTGGATTTTTTTAGGCTCAATAAGCTGATAACATATTGTAAATGTATTTCCAGCAGCCGCATTTCAATCCCCTGATGTCTTTATTAAAACAAACACATTCAGCTTATAGTCAAACTCTGTGTCTTAATATTATTTGCATGACTGAGCTCCGTGAGCGGAACAGTAAAATTCTTGTCCAGATAAGATTAATCTTTAGCAGAAACTTAAACATAATATAATTAACTTCTTAATGAATAACCAGACGTCCCTGGGAGGTCGGTGCGACTGCTGGTTCATACTGTTGTTATGGAGATGCCTGTGGTGTTTTTAATGTATCCCCGTGTCTCTTGTAGGTCAGAATGAGTGGGGAAGTCAATGTGAAGTCAGCCCCCCTTGGATCTTCCTCCTCAGGAATTCCTGTCCCCCTCAGCCTGCTGCCCAGTTCTCCAAAAGCAGTTCCCCGCCTCTGGGCCCATGACCACCCCAGACCCTCTACACGAACCCTTAAACACACACCCACACACACACCCACTCATTCTCCTTTACTTCATCCACGGAGCATTCCTGGGCCTTCCTCTAGGGAAAACCTGAGAGATGCTGCACAAAGAAATCAGCTCTTCCAGCGAACAGGAGCGGGAAGAGTCCCTCAGGTATCACGTTCTGAGTACAGCAGCCCGCTGACCCGCCACCGAGAACCCCCACCGCCACATTCTAAGGACACACTGGACCTTGGAAAACCTTCTGCATCTCACATTCACTCACAATTTGATGGAAATTGTAACAGAAACACCATCGCTAATAACAACCAAGCATGGGGAGCTAGCAATCTGCGTCCAAATCTCCATTTCAGGAGGGAAGGGGACTCCAACAACACAGTCCATGAAGTGAGTCAAGTCACCCCAACCAGAGTTTCTCCTCCAGAAAACCTTCTACTCGCAACCAGTATGGTGAACAATGGAAACGTTTGCCCCAGTGCTGCTCCACTGGGGCGAAAACACAATATCAAAGGTCGCAGTGGCTCCACCAGCCAATCAGATGAGGAGATGGGGACTCCTGAGGACAGCAGTACAGTCTCTTCTCCTGATCCCCTCAATAAATTCACCATGCCTGCTTTACCTACAGCTGATGCACAGAATCCCATACCCAGAGTCAACATGGCTACTGTGGCTCCCTTCAGCTACAGGTAACTGAAATATTTATTCAGTGACTCCATTTTCAGACTTCTTTAGTGTCTTTTGTCTTATTATATCTTCACATTTGCAAAATTTTTAGTTCCTCCCTGATATTTCAAACCAGAATCAGTCATTATGGCCAAATGGTTGATGGGTGAAGTGTCCTCATGATGTTTCTGGGATGATCTGACATAGTTTTTTTAAAATAGTTTTAATTGGATTTTAAGTTAGAATTAAAATCTAAAAAAGAGGCTGATTTACATGTCCCTGTGCATTTTATTTTGTTTTAGTAGAAATAAACCCAAAGCACAAAGAATCAGTCAGAACAGAAAGTTCTTTGCAGAGTGAAATAAATATGTTAATAAGTTAATATTCCACCAGTGTGTTTTCTTTCTTTTGGAAATCGGTGCCCTCTATCAAACTGAAAGTTGACTGAAAGCAACAGCATTGGAGGTTTAGTGTTCAATAACACACATATGTGCACTGGTTGTGTATTTGGCAGGCTGCAGATACAAGAGAGTGATTTTTCCATTGATGAACTGAGTGACTGCTCATCTGGATCCATAGAAGTCTGCTGTGATGACCTGACAACAGGTTGGACATTTTAGTGCTTTTAGACACATGTTTTAGCTGGATTAAATGTGTAATTCGTAGCTCAGTCTGCTCCGTTGGTGACACCAGGTGGCCGTGAGCTCATGTGACAGGTACAGATGCAGCCCACATTCTTGCAGGATGACACATTCATTGTGAGAAGGTCAAAGATGGCGTCAGACTGTACGTGCAGTCAGCTTAACATGAATGGACTCAGTGGGAAAAAAGCACAACCTTTCTTTGTCCTGAAATGTCAATCATGCTGCGGCCCATTAGGTTCAGGAGTCTAATGTTAGGTTGTCTCATCTTGACCGTGTGTGTGTGAGGGGAAAAAAGTGAGTTGTGTAAAGACGAGTGATGATGGCAGCAGTGATGTGGGTCAGTACTGGGATGAGTGGACTCTTCTCAGCTTACTCTCTGGCTGTGTTACACGTACAATATCAGCTTCATCTTACAACTGTGGAGGAGTTTGAACATTTCCTGTTCTCATTCTCTGCCTCATGCATTTCCTCTTTTGACCTAAAAACTCCCCTCCTTGTCCTGCCTCAGTGGCTTCAGCATGCGTCCACAGCTACAGCCCTGCACTCTGAGCTCAGGCATGTGGACGTGTTTCTGTGATAATGATTTATGAGAAACTCAGTGAGTCAATGTTGCTGATGTAGTTGGATTGTAGAAGAAAAACAGCATCACGCAAAAGAAAAAAAGAAGACTTCAGTGTGATTCATTTAAAATACAGAGTCATTTTTATTTTTGGCAAATAATTTATTGTTGGAACTTTAGGTTTTGTTGTGGTTGAGGGTTTCCTGTTTTGCAAGTGGCTAAATAAAGAAAGCTGTTTGAAATAAGACATTTAACGGTGTTTCGTGGCGTTAGCCAGCTGGTCCTGAAAATAATCAGTGGGAACTTGTGTTGGTGTTGGTGAAGGTATTGGTGGTGCTGGTGCACCAGCCTTGGACTTTAAGTGCCCCTGGATGTCTTTCTGCCATCATTGTGGCTTTGTAATTGGTCCCTAGCAGGCGTTCGACACAGAACTGAAGTGTTGGGCTCCTCTGAAGCAGCGTTTATTTGGAGGGTGGGCTGACATCATAATCACTGTAATTTAGGGAGAGCAGGAAGGGAGGGAAATTAGGTGGAAGGCACAGTTTGTAGGGAAGTAGACCAAGAAAGAGAGAGGAAAGTGAGTCGACAAATTTTTATTTTATACACAGAGGACAGATGAAAATCTGCAAATATAAACAAGATGAAAAATACTAAATGTCGCGTCCATCTGTAGGATTCAAATGAACCCTTAGCTCAGATACGATCCAGCTTTATAATGGCTACCCTGGTGGATTTTTAAAAGGGTTTCTTTCCTTTAAACCGTATGTTTCCTGAATGCACGTCCATTCAGTCAGCAGTAACACAATCAGCTCTAAGTGAGACTTTAATGAAGACCTGAACATTTAATGGGATTGTGGCACCATGTGGTCTTTCAATTAGATCCAAGACCTCCTGACCCTGCCTCTCTGGAGAAGGTGATCTCTGCATACATTTGAATTGATGTGTGTGTGTGTGTGTGTGTGTGTGTGCGTGCGTGCGTGTGTGCGTGTGTGTGTGTGTGTGTGTGTGTGTGTGTGTGTGTGTGTGTGTGTGTGTGTGTGTGTGTGTGTGTGTGTGTGTGTGTGTGTGTGTGTGTGTGTGCTGAAGTACATATATGTGACAGAACACAGATGGCGTTTTTGCTGGATGGATGCAATGGGGACTCTGTATCATTTTTCATCTCAAAGAAATAATATGGTCTGAAATTCCCTCCAGACAAGCTAAAGATTCTGTCAGCTTGCTCTGGGTTTCCTTCACACACACACACACACACACACACACACACACACACACACACACACACACACACACACACACACACACACACACACACACACACACACACACACAGATAAATACAGATGCCCAGAGACAGAGTGAAGGTCAGTGTTTGTTCTGAATATTTTCTCAGGAAATAAATAAATGAAACACACGCACACACAACAATCCTCACAATCGTGCATGTTTTTTTAAATTATTGCTCTGTTGAAGAGCTCAACAGAATCGTAAACTTACATTTTTTTCAGGAATATGAAACACATTTTATTTAAAACTCCCAAATTTACAGTAAAGCTGTGGTTGCCAGAATGTTTCTATGAAAACCATCATTTTAACATGAAGAGTTGAGAACTGACTATGTTTACTGTTTATTAGGGTTAGGGTGTGTATTGGCAAGATTTTATCACTGTACAGGGGAGACAATATGATATTTTATGGGTCTAATAGTCAGACTGTAGTTGTGATTTTTAGGGCTGAATTTATTGGAAAACTCAGGCCAGAAGTATTTAAGACACATCCAGTGTTATTGTGAGATAACCCTAACCCTGAATGACGAGGGTAAAAACTGCTGCCAACTAGCAGTTGAAGTTTGAATTGCACCAAACAACTAAAATACAATACATGTTTGCATCTAAATTCTCACAATGCAAACCCTAAAGCCCAATCTATACTTCTCCTTCTGTGTCAGGACGGTCCCAGGCAACGCCATTATGCGTTGACGCAAGAGCCCTCTGACGGGCTTGTGGAGGAAGACGGAGACCGCAAGCTTGTGATTAGCCAGGATGCTGCTTCCTGTTTTCAATTGTCAACAGCACCATCTTTGCTGCTTTAAAAAAAATAGAGATATTTAGCAGCAGACACAGAACAGATTGAAGAACGCATTGTGGAAAAAGTCTGAAAATATTGACGTTTATTCACCTGTGACTGATAAAGTACAAAGATATGCAATAAGCGTTTTATTCGTGGACGGAAAAGACGAGAAATGTGGGTTTAGACGTGTCGATTGCATGAAGAGGTGGAAGGGAAAGAGGGACAGATTTGTCTGTGTTAAAAAGTTTCTGAAATACATTAAAACAATGTAAATGCAATAGTAAATACACTATCATGGACTGGATACATGACTGTAATGGTGGCAGGATACCTCCTAATAGCGCTATGCCCTCTGTTGTCCTGGGGGGAATTGCTTTGCAACAATCTCCAGCTGACGGAGAAGTATGAAAGCAAAACGTCTCTGACAATATGTGTGCATCTCTCCCTTGCGAAGCTGATGGAGAAGCATAAATTAAGCTTAAACCTAACCCTAACCCCAACCCTAAGCATAACCTGTAGATTCAGATTCGTCGTCGTCGTCATCTTCCTCCGCTTATCCGGGTCCGGGTCACGGGGGCAGCATCCCAACTAGGGAGCTCCAGACCGTCCTCTCCCTGGCCACCTCCACCAGCTCCTCCAGCAGGACCCCAATGCGTTTCCGGACCAGATTGGAGATGTAACCTCTCCAACATGTCCTGGGTAGACCCGGGGGCCACCTGCCGGCAGGACATGCCCAAAACCCCTCCCCAGGGAGGCGTCCAGGAGGCATCCTGACCAGATGCCCAAACCACCTCAACTGACTCCTTTCAATCCTGAGGAGCAGCGGTTCTACTCCGAGTCCCTCCCGAATGTCCGAGCTCCTCACCCTATCTCTAAGCCTGAGCCCGGCTACCCTACGGAGGAGACTCATTTCGGCCGCTTGTATCCGCGATCTCGTTCTTTCGGTCATTACCCAAAGCTCATGACCATAGGTGAGGATTGGGACGTAGATTGACCAGTAAATCGAGAGCCTGGCTTTCTGACTCAGCTCCCTCTTCACCACGACAGATCGGCTCAGCGTCCGCATCACTGCAGACGCCGAACCAATCCGCCTGTCAATCTCCCGATCCCTCCTACCCTCACTCGTGAACAAGACCCCAAGATACTTAAACTCCTCCACTTGAGGTAGGACCTCTCTCCCGAGCCGGAGTTGGCAAGCCACCCTTTTCCGGTCGAGAACCATGGTCTCAGATTTGGAGGTGCTGATCCTCATCCCAGCCGCTTCACACTCGGCTGCGAACCTAACCAGCAAGAGCTGAAGGTCATAGCTGGATGAAGCTAGGAGGACCACATCATCCGCAAAAAGCAGAGACGAGATTCTCCTGCCAGCAAACTCGACACACTCCACACCACGGCTGCGCCTAGAAATTCTGTCCATAAAGGTAATGAACAGAAGCGGTGACAAAGGGTAGCCCTGGCGGAGTCCAACCCTCACTGGGAACAGGTCCGACTTACTACCGGCTATGCGGACAAAACTCACGCTCCTCTGGTAAAGGGACTGAATGGCCCTTAACAGAAAGCCACCCACCCCATACTCCTGGAGCCCCTGGGAACACGGTCATAAGCCTTCTCTAAATCCACAAAACACATGTGGATTGGTTGGGCAAACTCCTATGCCCCCTCCATCACCCTTGCAAGGGTATAGAGCTGGTCCACAGTTCCACAGCCAGGACGAAAACCACATTGCTCCTCCTCAATCTGAGATTAAACTATTGATTGGACCCTCCTCTCCAGTACCTTGGAGTAGACCATTCCAGGGAGGCTGAGGAGTGTGATCCCCCTATAGTTGGAACACACCCTCAGGTCACCCTTCTTAAAGATGGGGACCACCACCCCGGTCTGCCACTCCACAGGAACAGCCCCAATGACCATGCAATGTTGCAGAGACGTGTCAACCACGATAGCCCTACAACACCCATAGCCTTGAGATAACCAGGACCAATTTCATCCGCCCCCAGTGCTCTGCAGCTGTCTAGTTGTTTGACTACCTCAGCAACTTCTGCCCCCAAGATTGGACATTCCATCCCCAGGTCTCCCGGCTCTGGTTCCTCCTTGGAATGCGTGTAGGTGAGATTGAGGAGCTCCTCAAAGTATTCCTTCCACCGTCCGACTATAGCCCCAGTTGATGTCAGCAGCTCCCCATCCCCACTGTAAATAGTGTGAGTGAGTTGCTGCCTCCCTCTCCTGAGGTGCCGGACAGTTTGCCAGAACCTCTTTGGAGCCGATCAATAGTCTTTCTCCATGGCCTCACCAAACTCCTCCCACGCCTGAGATTTTGCCTCGGCAACTGTCACTGCTGCACCCCGCTTGGCTATCCGGTACCTGTCTGCTGCCTCCGGAGACCCCCAGACCAGCCACGCCCTGTAGGCCTCCTTCTTCAGCCTGACGGCTCCCCAAACCTTTGGTGTCCACCAGCGGGTACGGGGGTTGCTACCACGACTGGCACCGGCCACCTTGCGACCACAGCTAGCAACAGCTGCCTCAACAATCGCAAAGTGGAACAAGGCCCACTCGGAGTCAATGTCCCCCCACTGCTCTCGGGACGCGGTCAAAGCTCTGCCGGAGGTGGGAATTGAAGACTGTCTTGACAGGTTCTTCTGCCAAGCGTTCCCAGCAGACCCTCACTATGCGTTTGGGTCTGCCAGGTCTACGTGGCTTCTTCCCCTGCCATCTGATCCAACTCACCACCAGATGGTGATCAGTTGACAGCTCCGCTCCTCTCTTCACTCGGGTGTCGAAAACATACGGCCGCAGGTCAGATGATACGACTACAAAGTCTATCATTGACCTGCGACCTAGGCTGCCCTGGTACCAAGTGTACCGATGGGCATCCTTTCGTTCGAACATGGTGTTCGTTATGGCCAAACTACAGCTTGCACTGAAGTCCAATAACGAAACACCACTCGAGTTCAGATCAGGCGGGCTGTTCCTCCCAATCACACACCTCCAGGTCATGCTGTCATTGCCCACATGAGCATTGAAGTCCCCCAGCAGGACAATGGAGTCCCCTGATGGAGCACTATCTAGCACTCGTCCCAAGGATTCCAAAAACGGTGGGTACTCTGAACTGATATTTGGCCCCTTAGCACAATCAACAGTCAGGACCCGTTCCCCGACCTGAAAGCGCAGGGAAGCTACCCTCTTGTCCCCTGGGGTAAACCCCAACACACAGGCAGAGAGTCTTTGGGCTAACAAAAAGCCAACCCCAGCCCTCCGCCTCTCACCCGGAGCAACTCCAGCAAAGGAGAGTGTCCAACCCCTCTCAAGGACTTGGGTTCCAGAGCCAATGCTATGTGTTGAGGTGAGTCCGGCTATATCTAGCCGGCACCGCTCAACCTCTGCCACAAGCTCCTGCTCCTTCCCCACCAGCGAGGTGACGTTCCATGTCCCAAAATCCTTGTCTGGGGATCGGACCGCCAAGGCTTCCGCCTTGGTCTGCCACCCGATCCACACTGCACCGGACCCTTCATGTTCCTTCTGCGGGTGGTGGGTCCACAGTTGGATGAGCCTATGTATTCGGTTCGGGCTGGGCCCGGCCGAGCCCCATGGGCGAAAGCCCGGCCACCAGGGGCTCGCTCACGGGCCCCAAACCCAGGCCTGGCTCCAGGGTGGGACCCCGGTAACCCTCCGGGCCGGGTACTCCGACTCCTTGATAGTTCACCCATGAAAGATCCTCTGAACCGTTCTTTGTCTCACCCTTCACCTAAGACCAATTTGTCATGGGAAACCCAACCAGAGGCACACAGTGCCCCAGACAACATAGCTCCTAGGATCATTAGGGCACTCAAACTCCTCCACCACGATAAGGTGACGGTTCAAGGAGGATTCAGATTCATACCACAAAATACTGCAACATTTCAGTGTGTTGACATTTTTGCTTCATGTACACTAATTTCAATTCAGAGTATTTTTGTTTGTTTCTTTGCCATTTCACTTATTTTGCAAACATGTTCAAAAATGTATGTTATGACTGTTTAGATTTGGACTAGAACATTTCATTTTATCTCGTCTCGTCTCGTCTCGTCTTCCTCCGCTTATCCGGGTCCGGGTCGCGGGGGCAGCATCCCAACTAGGGAGCTCCAGGCCGTCCTCTCCCCGGCCTTGTCCACCAGCTCCTCCGGCAGGACCCCAAGGCGTTCCCGGACCAGATTGGAGATGTAACCTCTCCAACGTGTCCTGGGTCGACCCGGGGGCCTTCTGCCGGCAGGACATGCCCGAAACACCTCCCCGGGGAGGCGTCCAGGAGGCATCCTGACCAGATGCCCAAACCACCTCAACTGGCTCCTTTCGATCCGGAGGAGCAGCGGTTCTACTCCGAGTCCCTCCCGAATGTCCGAGCTCCTCACCCTATCTCTAAGGCTGAGCCCGGCCACCCTACGGAGGAAACTCATTTCGGCCGCTTGTATCCGCGATCTCGTTCTTTCGGTCATTACCCAAAGCTCATGACCATAGGTGAGGATTGGGACGTAGATCGACCGGTAAATCGAGAGCCTGGCTTTCTGGCTCAGCTCCCTCTTCCCCACGACAGATCGGCTCAGCGTCCGCATCACTGCAGACGCCGAACCAATCCGCCTGTCGATCTCCCGATCCCTCCTACCCTCACTCGTGAACAAGACCCCGAGATACTTAAACTCCTCCACTTGAGGTAGGACCTCTCCCCCGACCCGGAGGTGGCAAGCCACCCTTTTCCGGTCGAGAACCATGGTCTCAGATTTGGAGGTGCTGATCCTCATCCCAGCCGCTTCACATTCGGCCGTGAACCTACCCAGCAAGAGCTGAAGGTCAGAGCTGGATGAAGCTAGGAGGACCACATCATCCGCAAAAAGCAGAGACGAGATTCTCCTGCCACCAAACTCGACACACTCCACACCACGGCTGCGTCTAGAAATTCTGTCCATAAAAGTGATGAACAGAACCGGTGACAAAGGGCAGCCCTGGCGGAGTCCAACCCTCACTGGGAACAGGTCCGACTTACTACCGGCTATGCGGACCAAACTCACGCTCCTCTGGTAAAGGGACTGAATGGCCCTTAACAGAAAGCCACCCACCCCATACTCCTGGAGTGTCCCCCACAGGGTGCCCCTGGGGACACGGTCATAAGCCTTCTCCAAATCCACAAAACACATGTGGATTGGTTGGGCAAACTCCCATGCCCCCTCCATCACCCTTGCAAGGGTATAGAGCTGGTCCACAGTTCCACGGCCAGGACGAAAACCACATTGCTCCTCCTCTATCTGAGATTCAACTATCGATCGGACCCTCCTCTCCAGTACCTTGGCGTAGACCTTTCCAGGGAGGCTGAGGAGTGTGATCCCCCTATAGTTGGAACACACCCTCAGGTCACCCTTCTTAAAGATGGGGACCACCACCCCGGTCTGCCACTCCCTAGGAACTGCCCCCGATGACCACGCAATGTTGTAGAGACGTGTCAACCATGACAGCCCTACAACATCCATAGCCTTGAGATACCCAGGACGAACCTCATCCGCCCCCGGGGCTCCGCCGCTGTGTAGTTGTTTGACTACCTCAGCAACTTCTGCCCCCGAGATCGGACAGTCCATCCCCAGGCCTCCCAGCTCTGGTTCCTCCTCGGAATGCGCATTGGTGGGATTGAGGAGCTCCTCAAAGTATTCCTTCCACCGTCCGACTATAGCCTCAGTTGACGTCAGCAGCTCCCCATCCCCACTGTAAACAGTGTGAGCGAGTTGCTGCCTTCCTCTCCTGAGGCGCCGGACAGTTTGCCAGAACCTCTTTGGAGCCGATCGATAGTCTTTCTCCATGGCCTCACCAAACTCCTCCCACGCCCGAGATTTTGCCTCGGCAACTGCCACTGCTGCACCCCGCTTGGCTGTCCGGTACCTGTCTGCTGCCTCCGGAGACCCACAGACCAGCCACGCCCTGTAGGCCTCCTTCTTCAGCCTGACGGCTCCCCGAACCTCTGGTGTCCACCAGCGGGTACGGGGGTTGCCACCACGACTGGCACCGGCCACCTTACGGCCACAGCTAGCAACAGCCGCCTCGACAATCGCAGAGTGGAACAAGGCCCACTCGGACTCAATGTCCCCCACTGCTCTCGGGACGTGGTCAAAGCTCTGCCGGAGGTGGGAGTTGAAGACCGTCTTGACAGGTTCTTCTGCCAGGCGTTCCCAGCAGACCCTCACTATGCGTTTGGGTCTGCCAGGTCTACGCGGCATGTTCCCTTGCCATCTGATCCAACTCACCACCAGGTGGTGATCAGTTGACAGCTCCGCCCCTCTCTTCACTCGGGTGTCCAAAACATACGGCCGCAGGTCAGATGATACGACTACAAAATCTATCATCGACCTGTGACCTAGGCTGCCCTGGTACCAAGTGTACCGGTGGGCATCCTTATGTTCGAACATGGTGTTCGTTATGGCCAAACTGCGGCTTGCACAGAAGTCCAATAACAAAACACCGCTCGAGTTCAGATTAGGTGGGCCGTTCCTCCCAATCACACCCCTCCAGGTCAAGCTGTCATTGCCCACGTGAGCATTGAAGTCCCCCAGCAGGACAATGGAGTCCCCTGATGGAGCACTATCTAGCACTCGTCCCAGGGACTCCAAAAAGGGTGGGTACTCTGAACTGATATTTGGCCCATAAGCACAAACAACAGTCAGGACCCGTTCCCCGACCCGAAGGCGCAAGGAAGCTACCCTCTTGTCCCCCGGGGTAAACCCCAACACACAGGCAGAGAGTCTCGGAGCTAACAAAAAGCCAACCCCAGCCCTCCGCCTCTCACCCGGAGCAACTCCAGCAAAGTAGAGTGTCCAACCCCTCTCCAGGTCTCGGGTTCCAGAGCCAATGCAATGTGTCGAGGTGAGTCCGACTATATCTAGCCGGTACCGCTCAACCTCTGCCACAAGCTCCGGCTCCTTCCCCGCCAGCGAGGTGACGTTCCATGTCCCAAAAACTAGTTTTCTTGTCCGGGGATTGGACCGCCAAGGCTCCCGCCTTGGTCTGCCACCCGATTCGCATTGCACCGGACCCTTCATGTTCCTCCTGCGGGTGGTGGGTCCACAGTTGGACGAGCCCATGTATCCGGTTCGGGCTGGGCCCGGCCGGGCCCCATGGGCGAAAGCCCGGCCACCAGGCGCTCGCTCACGGGCCCCAACCCCAGGCCTGGCTCCAGGGTGGGACCCCGGTAACCCTCCGGGCCGGGTACTCCGACTCTTCATTTTAACCGCCATGAAAGATCCTTTGAACCATTCTTTGTCTCACCCTTCACCTAAGACCAATTTGTCATGGGAGACCCTACCAGGGGCACTAAGTGCCCCAGACAACATAGCTCCTAGGATCATTAGGGCACTCAAACTCCTCCACCACGATAAGGTGACGGTTCAAGGAGGAGTCTATCTATCTATCTATCTATCTATCTATCTATCTATCTATCTATCTATCTATCTATCTATCTATCTATCTATCTATCTATCTATCTATCTATCTATCTATCTATCTATCTATCTATCTATCTATCTATCTATCTATCTATCTATCTATCTATCTATCATCTATCTATCTATCTATCTATCTATCTATCTATCTATCTATCTATCTATCTATCTATCTATCTATCTATCTATCTATCTATCTATCTATCATCTATCTATCTATCTATCTATCTATCTATCTATCTATCTATCTATCTATCTATCTATCTATCTATCTATCTATCTATCTATCTATCTATCTATCTATCTATCTATCTATCTATCATTTCATTTTATCTCCCACCTTAAATATGTAAACAGATATGTGATCATAGTCCTTAGCAGACACCCAGTGTTTACTGTCCTTAGTTCAACAATCATGCAATCAAGAGCGGTATTTCACTAGACACAAGATCAACGTATCACTTAATAAACCATGTAAGTTGCCCGAAGTAGATTTAATGGTTTAGGACACTGACTTAGCTCCCCACAGAAGAGAATACACACATTCCCTCCATTTCTGGTAATTAGGAGAGAGGGAATAGAACAGTTTAAGATAGAAAATAGCAATTTTGTAATTATATACATATAGTTGGTAGTAGCAGCTGGTAAATAAAATAATAATTAAAAAAAATCTCAGTATATTCACACATATAGGAAGACTCTCTGGGCTAAAGGAGTCATTTGCGAATTAAAAAAAATAAAACAAGTTGGTTCAAAAGGACATGGCCCCAAAAGCAGTGTTAT